>NC_056728.1:1420582680-1420593293 GCF_019279795.1 Protopterus annectens | reverse complement strand
TAAATAATATGCTTATTATTGTGGCAATTTCCTTACTTATTCTGTTTATTGTGTCATTTAGGTATTTCTGTTACAGAAATAACCAATTCATGCTACCATTACATTAAATACGGGATATCATTGTGTCCTACAATCGTAGCACATCAGCCATTTCTAATACGTTTTTTGGGCACACACCTGTCCATGGGGAGACTTCCCCAACCAAAGTGGGTCAGGTGGTGACCTTAGTCGCTGCTCCTATGTCGGTGCGGCGCTGACATCTTGACTGTACACCTTCTCTGAGTGTAAACACTGACAGTGCATTGCGGGACTAACAGCGGTCTTATGCGTATCCTTTGCTCCTTGGGCGGGTACACTTATGCCTTCGTGGCTTCTATTTGCTTCTCCGTTAATTTGGGATGGGGACTATGTTGCATACTGTACGTGCGTTTCATTCTGCACAGGACCTGGCTGCTGCCATTACTATTGTGGGCGGACCGTGGCTGTCAGCACATTAGGTTGCTCACCTCATGCCGGCTTAGACACGCCTCCAGACGCATCCTACCTGGGCTCGCTCACGTACACTACGCACGTGTCTGTGATTCCGGTGCACTCTCATTAATATGTATATGGCGCTACTGCGCCGGATATTCCATGCACCGCCGGCGCAGGCCTTACGCCGGCCTTGCGCCGAGCTTCATGAATCCCGGGGATAATGTTCAGATCAAAAGGATACCAGCATACTTAACTCAACTAAAAGACTATAAAGAATATATACTTTCAGAAGTAAAACATTTTTTAGACATAAATAACACTCCTGAAGTCTCCATTGTTTATGTTTGGGATGCCTTAAAATCATATCTATATGGACAAAGTATCAGATGGTATAATAATAAAAGGAAATCTTGGGATAAGGAATTGTTAGATATTCAAAGTAAATGGGACTCTTATAAACATAATAATAAAGAAAATATTATGGACAAGAAAGTTATTGAAGAAATAAACAAACTAAATGAGAAATACAAAGAAATTTTAACTCATAAAGTTAAAATAACTTTAGAGAAATACAAGTTTTTGTCTTATTCAATAAGCACCAAATACTTACATAGACTTAAAAATAAAACAAAAAGGTTGAATAAACAAAACCATATCAAAGAAATCTTTTCTCTAAGGAAAAAGAAGAATGTTTCTAGTATACCAGAAATACTAGATGAATTTAGAAATCACTTTCACAAAATTAACCATAATAATATTAACATGGAACCTAAAGATAAAATAAAGGAGTTTATAACCACAAATATGAATAAAAGCTTAATAAACAACAGATTAAACTATTGGACAAGAGTATTTCATATACAGAAGTTATTACACAAATAAATAAGCTTAAATCAAACAAAGCACCGGGTAATGATGGTATTATACCAGAGATATATAAAATCCTTTCTAAAAATACATATTCATTAATACATAAGGTTTTATTTTGGCCCAAACTGAGTTAATAACCCCCCCCATCTTGGCAATATACATTTATTTCGCCAATTTTAAAACCTAATAAAGATCCAACTAGATGTTCTTCATATTGGCCCATCTCATTACTTAATGTTGATTATAAAATGTTTATGAATATCTTTGCTGATAGATTGAAGACAATCATTCCGGTATTATAGATATAGATCAGACAGGCTTCATTGTAAATAGAAATACTTTTGATAATATAAGAAGAACTTTAACATTAATAGAATTTGCAAATAGGAAAAGAAAGATTTAACACTTATTAGTCTTGATATAAGTTCAGCATTTGATTCAGTAAGTTGGGACTATCTGTTTACCTTAATGAAGTGCACAAACTTCTCGGATGCATTTGTAAATCTAATTGAACATTTATACAAAGGAACGTTGGCTTATATTAAGGTAGGAACATATGTTTCACAAAAATACCCATTCTTAAAGGTACAAAACAAGGATGTCCACTTTCTCCACTATTATTCACTTTAGTAATGGAGCCTTGGGCTAATTTGATCAGAAACAGTACTGACATAGAGGGTTTTGAAATAGATGAAAATACAACATCCAAAATTCAACTTTTTGCAGATGATGTTCTAATTACATCAGCAGGATCTAATTCTTCTATGCAGTCTCTGTTTGATAAAATGATGAATTTTAAAAGTATTTCTGGTTTAATATTCAATGAAGAAAAACTAAAATACTACCTATATATACGAAAAAATATTATCATTAGTGATTTTACTAAATATGTACCCAATTCAGGTCAGATAACTTATTTAGGTATAATACTATCTAAAGATATTAAATCTATTATATATAATAATTATAATACCTGTTTTCTTAATATACAAAATCTTTTAATACCTGGAATAATATGTTTTTTACTATGGAGGAGAGACTTACAATTATTAAAATGATAATATTCCCCAAGATTTTATACTTAATACAATCAATAATACTTCCACCTACAAAAATAATTATCAAGAAACTGAACACACTAATGTTAAATTTCTTATGGGCACCTAATAGACCTAGGATTGCATTAAAGAAACATACTAATAGCTGGTCTCAAGGGGTATTTCTTTTCCAGACTTTAATTTATATACTATCTCTTCTATTGTAAAAGTTATTACTTTATTAATAGATCAGTCATATGTCACAAAATGGAAAGATTATTGGGAGCTAATTAGTATACACTTCATGAAAATCTCCTTAACACATAAAAATATGATTGTAAATAACTCCATGTTATGGTTACTAAAGGAATTTTGTACTTCACCTATTACACCTAAACATATGGTTTGTTACCTATTAAATATTATTATTAGTTATCGTAACTTTATATTCATGCACCCTAAGTATAGGGAATGGAATTTTATTGTATTTCCTATAATGTATACTCAGGATATGCTTTTGTCATCTACTTCTGAAGGAACTCATTTAGCTATAGATAATGATCTAAAGTACTGGTATCAGTTGATATCTGATAAAGTTAAAAATCTAGATTTCTTAAAACAAGAATTTGATCTAAGAGAAACTTGCTGGTTAGAGGTTCAGACCTTTAGACAACATCTCATTAATAAAATAGATTTAATGTCAATAACTGTTAAAGAATCTATTCCAACACTGATTGATAACTTGATATTAAATTTACAACATAAAGTTTCTGATAAAGGTAAACTTTCATACATACATAAAGTTATCAGACAAGAAACTTTTTACAGTGTAGATTCATACTGGAATTATTTCACTTCTATTAATGGGGACCCACCAAATCAACAAGATAAACAATATATATTGGAATCTGCTTATAGAACTACGTCTTCCATTGTCTGGAGACTTTATACATGGAAATTTTTACATAGATATTTTTATACACCTTTGATGATGAATAAAATAAATAATAAAGATAATCTATGTAAGAGATGTAATGTAGAAATTAATGCTGACTGGGCTCATATGTTTTATGACTGTATAAAATTGAAAGAATACTGGAAGTCAATTAATGAATTTTTGCAGGCTCTTTTTACAGATAATTTCATTATTTCTAAATCTCTTATATTATTCAACACACCTGTACCTCAAAGTGTTAAAAGGTTAAGCTTCCCTTGTTATGGTCTATTCTAGCAGTGGCTAGGAAAATAATAACTAGAAATTGGATTTCAGATACACCTCCTTCGTTCAATGAATTTAAAAATGTTATGAATATAGTGTGCCATATGGAAATAAACACAATTAGGACTAGAACAAATAGAAAAACATCTTATTTTATTGTATGGGATAATTTACAAAATTTGTTAAAAAAATTTTAATTTCAATAGCATGGTATTTTAGTTTAATTAATTGATCTGATTGTAGTGGATGTCTTTGTAAATACTTTAGTTGTTTTGTTGAATATTATAATAATACCTATTTTTAATTACTTGTATAAAATTGTTATGATATTTCTCTTATATGTTAAAACAATAAACCTGTTTTGAAAAAAGGAAGGCTGTGTGGGGTTCCTGAGTTTGAGAGGGTGGCCTGTAGCATGCTACAATTTGTAGAGCAGTTTTGCCTATGGTTAGTTGCACCTGGATGGTTTCCAAAGCTTCGTGTGTTGCCACCAACCTGGAGGTGTGGGTATCCTTTATGAATATGGATACACCCCCTCCTTTTGTGGTGTGGTCCAGGTTTTGGGGCCGGAACGCATGATATGAGGTAAAACCTAATAGTGCCGGGGTGCTCTCAGGAGCCTTGAACCAGGTTTCAGTTACAGCAAAGACATCAATGTTCTTCATACTGAGAAGGGCCTCGAGTGCGTGCATTTTGAGATTTAGACTTCTGGCATTGAGCAGCATTACCCTCAGTTTCTTCCCATTTTTGTTTTCTAGGGTGGTAGGTTTAGAATTTGAGCCTTGCCTAAAAAAGGCACTATGGGGGTGGCAAGAGCCTTAGCCAATATCCGGAATCCCAGCGGTGACAGGTGCAAGCCGTCCCTTGCGAAGCAGCGTGGCTTGTCAGGCATGTCATCCCAGGCAGACAGACACTGGATCCCCTTTGAATGACACCAGACATTAAGCCAATTGTTAAAGCTGATCACCTTGTCTCTATATTGTGGCATCATTCTTGGTGAAGGAAGGATACCGCTCAGGGTCAGGGTCATACCTGCCTGGGCTACATAATCAGAGAGCTCCTCTATGTCTCTTTTCATGTAGTCCAGGGACTTGCACATGTCAATGCAGCTTCACAGCAAATCTTTATAAATCCTTACTGTTGTCTCTCAAATGTTATTTTTCTACATATGGTGCAGTATTTCTTTATGCCCTCTGCTGACACAGACCAGTACATTTTGCTTTCTTGCACCCAAATTATTTTACATATAAGTAAAGTTAAATCATTTTGATTTAATTTTTGTAGGTGAAAAGCTATACTGATGTTGGGTAAGGTGCCACAGAAACTGATTACACTTAGGAATTTAAGTTATGTTCTACCTTACTTAGCCCTGAGCAATTTATACTAAGGTATCTGACATATAATGTTCTCAGACCACTAAATTTTGGATTCTGCTTCCTGCACTGAAACCCGATGTTTGTTCTTATTGCTATCTGCTACAGTTACTATATGCCTTATACTAGCTCATTTGTTTAGGTCTAAAGAGAAAACAACATGGTACTCAAAGTGTTACATTTCAGAACAGCTGTTTATTTAAGAAAAAGTAATTTAAAATATTCAGTGTTTCTGTATTTTTCTGCCAAACATATCAGAGAAAAAATAAGTGTAAATGCATCAATCTTTTTTTTCTGTTATTCACATTGTTGGTGAGACTGTCAGAAAAAGATGATAGTGTAGGCAGTAAGGGAATGTAGTAAGAATGCTAAATCTTGACAACATAATTATGTGAGGAAGAAGACGACTCTAATACAGATTTGTCATTTTAATATTATGTGTCATAAATGTAATGTTTATCTGATTTTTTACTGACAGCTATGTCTGCTTCATGAGTGACAAACTTACATTTTTATCAAAATACAAGTTATGATATTTTTCTTCTGATACCATAAGCAAGCTATTTTTTTTTTTTTTTTTGCTGCCTTAAGTAATTTTATAACAAAGTACATTTTTTCTGGCAAAGGAGTTAAAGCTAAGCTTGTGTGCAGACTATAAAACTTTACCTAATGACCTGCATACATAATTATATATCAATATAAACACACACACACACACACACACACACACACACACACACACACACACACACACACACACACACACGAAGACTATAGCAGCAAAGAATGAATGGTATTATAACAATTATGGAATCTGTTATAATCAAGTAGAAATAAGGCAGATTGTCCAAGAAACACCCGGTGGTAAAATTAAATGTGCAGCACATTCGACTGACTAAGCCTTAGCATTTGACTGCTAGAAAATGATTTTTGCTGTTTTTTTTTTCTTCTCTTTCTCTGTCTCTATATTCATCATCAGGAATAATTCTTATCCAAAGCCTTCCTTCATTGAATGCATTCTCTCTTTCATAAATGCAGTTTTGTACTCACAGCCACTTTCCTCAATGGGCAAATGCTCTCTATACTTTACTCAGCTCCATTTTTATATAACACATAGCAACTCATGGTCTTAAAATCACATGGGGTATAAGCAGAAATGTACAAGCAGTACATACTGAAGTCATACTCCACCACAGTAATGGGTATAGGTCATGCCATGGCAATGAGTTATACCCATCTGCATCCCACATCCCCCCACTGAAAAAGTTATGCATCATTTGTCTTCATTTAGCATGCTGTAGACATTCCCCAGTGAACAATGGATTTTTACCTGTAGTACATTGAATCACTGGCCACTTCACATAGACTGACTTTTGGTTACTTTGCATCATGGCTATGTACAACAGTTGACAATTTTTATTTGTAATGCAGTACTGTGTCAAGCCTCCGTACCACATCATGGTAGCCAGTCCCACAGAGGTCCAGTAACATCAGTGCTGATGTTCAGCATCCTTCTGTGCCACATTTTGGTATTCAGTCATATGTGTTTATTCACACAATTACCAATATGCAGCAACAATGGGCACTGGTGAAACAGAATGTAAATCAAGCTCACAGATTTCCACTCATAACAGCATTGTCCATTCTCTACACAAACCTAAGCTTTACCAGAACAAAAAAAAATGCACTGTCATAGTGCATAACAGCCAGACTAATAATTACTATAATAAACTGTCCTAGTTACATTTCAGTATTTAAAACAATACAAGGTGGGCCAGCACAAAACTATGCTAGAGTACATTTAACATGATATAGATTCATAGGTATGTACTAGGCTAATGGCCCTGGAGCCTTTACAAGCCTAGCCCATAGGATTACCCTGGCATTGTGCCACCAGACATTAGTTCCCACTTCCTCTGTTGAGTAGAGACACTGGAGTGATCCCGGGGTAAATTTTCTATTTCCCATCCACTCATCATGATTTTTCTTGAAGAGGGCCAGTGAGGTGTGCTCTGTTTGACATGTATGGGAAATCTATTCCATAACATGGGCAGTGTCTCGGTTATGAACCTGTCCCTCCTACATGTTGTGTTGATTGTGGCAATGAGGTTGAGGTCTCTGGAGCATGTGGTGCGGAGGGATTGGGATTTCTTTAGATGTAGCATTTCTAACAGAGCTGAGTCAGACATGTCTTTGTAAGTCAAGCAGAAATCACCTCTAAGTAGGCGATATGAGACAGAGAATAGTTGGAGTTTTTTGAGTCTGTCCATATAGGACAAGTGTTTAAGGCCTAGGATCTTCTTTGTGAGGTCCTTTTGTGGCCTCTCCAGTTGTTGCAGGTGTCTAGTGAGGTACATGCCAAATGGGGCATTGTACCCGATGATTGGCCTAATGAGGGAAGAGTAAAGGGAGACAATGACCTCTTTCTTCCTGGATTCAAAACCCTTAGTAATGAGATGTGCCTCATAGAAGGACTTTCTGACCACAATGGCAATGTGGTGGTCAAAAGAGAGGTTGCTGTCAATCTGTATTCCCAGGTCTATCATAGCGCCTTGTGTGTTCAGTGGACTATCATTGATGTGGTAATTCATGGGCACCAAGTTTTTCTCAAAGGGGATGACGGGAATATTTTTTTGCACTGAACTTAAGGCCATGGTTCTGACACCAGTCACTGGTCTCAGTGAAGCCTTTCTGGAGGATGTCAACATCACTTGGGGAGTTAATAATACCTCCCAACTTGCAATTGTCTGGAAACTTTGTCAGCCAGAGTCTCTTCGTGTTGCCCAGGACTTCAAAAAAGTAGATACCAAACAGGAGAGGACCCAGGACCAAACCCTGTGAAACTCCACTTGTGACTGGTCGGCAGTCTGACTTGGAGTCAGCTACTTTCACTCTGTGAGTTCTATCTGAGTCAGTTTGCAACCCACCTAGTGATATAGGGGTTAATGCCTAGCTTAGTGAGTTTTTCTATGATTCCTGAGTGGGGAATGGTACCAAAGGCCTTGGCCAGATCAAGGTTGGCTGTATGAACCAACTTGCCTTCATCCACAGCTCTGGTGACTGACTCAAAGAAGTCGACCAGGTTGAGCAGGCATGATCTACCCTTCACAAAACCAAACTGTGTGGGATCCAGAGTTTGGAGATTCCCTATATCCTTGTTTATTGGGTCCATGATGATGCATTCCATAGCTTTGCATATCAGGCTCATCAGGCTAATGAGGCGATAGTTCCCAGGGTCTGTAGTTGCTCCTCCTTTGTGGAGATAGATGACTGTAACAGTGCGCCATTCGGTAAGGACAAAGCCTGAGGTGAGGCTGTGGTTGAAAAGGGCACACAGGTGTGATGCCAGTTCACTTTGTAGTTCATATAGAACACAGCCAGGGATATTGTCATGTACCATAGAAGCCGTATTCTTGGCCATGGACAGTGTTGTTTTAACCTGTGCAGCCTGGAAATCTACTGGCATTGTGATTGGTCCTTTGGGGGGAGAGAGGGGTAAAGTTGGCACTGAATCTGTCATCCAGTATATTGGCAATATCTGTTGGTTCGGTATAGGAGGTACCATTGTGCAGTAGCTCAGAGCAAATCTGGGTATTGCCATAGAGATTCTTTACACAGCCATAGAAGACCTTGTAGTTGTCTTTACTATCTGCTGTAATTCTGTTTTCATAGCTAGCTTTAGAGGATCTGATGAGGATCTCAACTTTTTGTTGAAGCTGCTAAGGGAGTTTTTCCAGTTTTGGGACTTCACCTTATTCCTCATCAGTTTCTTCCTTCTGTTGTAGAGTTTGTTTATGGCAGGGGACCACCAGATTGGCTTCCTTTTTTTGGAGAAAAGCACCTTGGTTCTATTGGGTATGGCGAGATCCATGCATTAGTGTACGTGTTTGTACAGTGCATTGGTGTATGATTCGGCAGTCGTGCAACTACTCTCCATTTTCAAGGGTGCCATAAAGTTAGACACCTCTGTTTTTAGGAGCCAAATGTTAGCTTTGGAGAAGTTTTTCATGATGGTTACCTTTATGGGGGGTAAGAGGGATGTCGATTTTCAAGATGATTAGTTTATGGACAGATCTAACCAGGGAGGAGTTGACTATTGGTGTAGAGCAATGGTCGCCCATGTTATTAATGACCAGGTCAATGATGTTGCTACCTCTAGTGGGGGTAAGAACGAGCTGGTCCTGGGCATTGCAATTAATGAATTCCAGGATGCTATGCTGTCTGCTTTACATTTCAGTAGTTAAAACAATAAACTACAGAAGCTGGACCAGCACAGGCACTGTACTTTTACACTCTAATCAATCAGAGTAACAATTGCTCAAACAAAATATGACGTTTACATTTCAGTAATTAAAAGAATCCAAGTTGGACTAGCACAAACTCAACTCTCATGTTGTAAGCAGCCATAGTTGCAGAATTACTAAAGGTGTCCAGTTTTTATTTCAGAAGTAAAAAGAATGACCAAGGACCAAAAAAACAATACCCAAGGTAAGCGATTGTTGTACACATTACAGGAATCTATTGATAGCATTGTTCTGCTCTCAGATAACAGGTGTGTACTTATACTGGAGGATAGCCCAAAACAAATTCAAGTAAACAATGCCACCCACATTTTTATGTTATAAAAAGTAATCCCGTTGAAACCATTATTACAGAAACAGAAGACTCAATTGGCTTCACACATAGATGGCTGAAAGTAGCCCAGCACCCGTTATAAATAATACCATAAAGGTCAAAAGCCATTCCCATAAAAAGGACACAAAATACTGAATAGTTTTAAAGTGAGTAGAAGATCAAATTTATCAACAATTCCTTTGTTGCAAAGGACAAGTAACCAGGTTACAATCCAGAGGTCAGTGTCATAGGTAAACATTAGACTATCATTCTCTAGACTATTACAAGCCTAAACCATAACTGGAGTTCAGAATCAAACCTTGTACTTTGTGCCTGTAAGGTAAAGACATAAACTGCTATGCCATATGCAAAGTCAAGAAGTGTTTCCCAATTTCTTTTTTTCTAAAATAAAGGATAATGTCAAAAATAATGAAGAATAAAATCTTCATTCAGGGACACTTTCTAAATATTGTCAATGTTTATTTTGAAAGCTGATAGAAGAAATGATATATGATAATATATGTTTTCTGAAGTTATGAAGTTTCTCACTATAATGCTTTCAATTACAAACTATGGGAAGGAGACAGCAACATTCCAACATAAAATGTGTTTATCTCTTGAAATGCAGACACTTGAGAGAAACCTAGGACTAGCAAAAGCACTGTGACAGAGGAGAGAAGGCTGTCCACTGAAAAAAAAAAAGAATCCTTATCCTCAAACTAATGTAGCATGTTTGTGACCATCTTCCAGCAGTGTATTAAATAATATCTCATGGTCCATGTTAAAACATTCAAATTCCATATCTAGCTTCAAATAACTAATGCTCAAATACTGATCTCTTATGGATTTTTTTATTGTATTTCATTAAAGTAGCACAACTGTAATATACAACTTGACCATATAGTAAGTATTATTTATTATGAAGTCTTACAAACTACAAGGACAATTTTATATATACACAGATCTATACTGTTTTGGCATTACTGCATTTAGAACTGGCTGTGATTCATCTGCTTCACAATCTAT